>NC_054560.1:1050752-1075752 GCF_017654505.1 Polyodon spathula
CTGACACACTTCCCGGTCCCGGAAACAAACTGTCAGGCCAGACCTTCTAGATACTTCTCCTTCCGTTCTTTAGCACCCTCACAGGTCGAGAGGAAGATTTATCACCAGAACTCACTGTATTTCTGTCACATATCCCACCACTCACAGTGGAGCCGAAGGAACACTCAGCTAAATCTAACTTTCCCATTACTCCCCCCTCCCGGGAAACATAATCTGCATTTTGGTGGTCTTTCCTCGCCAAACCATGGCGATACCTATGTAATTGAAAGGCTGCCCCCCCCCCCCAATGCCAGATACCACCGAGTTACCTGGGCATTGCTTTCCTTCATTGTTCTTAACCACGTGAGTGGGGCGTGGTCTGTGACCAGATCAAATGAGTGTTCCAGCAGGTAGTATCGTAAACAGTGAGTAGCCCATTTAATGGCCAACACTCCTTTTCGACCACGGAGTAGTTACGCTCCAAGTAAACATTTTTTTTGTCAATATAGGTGTTCAAACTCAGCTACCTTTTGGGAAAGACTGCACCCAAACTACATCCGATGTGTCGAGGGAGGATGAATCTCGGTGAAATCTGGAGTATTAGAGTGGGGGCTGGCAAAGCGATGCGTAGTCAAACGCCCCTGGCACTCAAGTGACCATTTAATTAACTCGGGGGCACTCTTGGTGAGGTGACTAACGGGTTAAACACGTGCGTACTCGGGGATGAAGAGGCGGTAATAACCGGCTAAGCCCAGTAATGATCTCACCTGAGTCTTGGTTTTGGGGATAGCTGCATCAACCAAAGCCTGGATTTTAGTGACTACAGGTCTCACCCTTCCATTCCCCATTAAAAATCCCAAATATCTCTGTTTTGGCAA
Organism: Polyodon spathula; assembly: GCF_017654505.1. Classification (NCBI taxonomy): domain Eukaryota; kingdom Metazoa; phylum Chordata; class Actinopteri; order Acipenseriformes; family Polyodontidae; genus Polyodon; species Polyodon spathula. Next base: position 1,051,610 of record NC_054560.1, read on the forward strand.
ACGCACATTTCTTCAAGTTAGCTGTCAGCCGGGCTGCCCGTAGACTGAAGAACGGCTGCAACCCTAGTCATATGCTCTCGCCAGGTGGAGCTGTAAACCACCACATCATCAATATACGCTGCTGCATATCCATGATGTGGGCGTAAAACCTGGTCCAACAGTCTCTGAAAGGCAGCAGGAGCACCATGTAGCCCAAACGGCATGGTATTAAAGTGGAACAGCCCTTCTGGTGTAGAAAATGCGGTTTTCTCTCTGGAGCTGCTGGTTAAAGGGATTTGCCAGTATCCCTTCACCAGGTCCAGAGTGGAAATAAACCTCGATTTTCCCAGTCTGTCTAAAAATTTGTCGACCCGAGGCATGGGGTATTCATTGAACTTAGCAATAGCGTTTACCTTTCTGAAATCCACACAGAAGCGGTTTGTGCCGTCTTTCTTAGCCACTATGACAACTGGACTGCACCACTCACTCCTGGAAGACTCAATCACCCCAAGCTCGAGCATATACCATACCTCTTTGCGAACGCCACTTCGACGACTTTCCGGGATCCGGTACGGTCTTTCTCGCACTGTGACACCTGGTGGAGAGTTAATGTCATATTCAGCAAGGTTAGTTCTACCAGGCAAGTCAGAAATAACATCGCTGAACTCCTCAATATGCTTACGCAGCTCTCTTTGCTGATCCAAAACCAATTGTTCCCCCACTGAAATCATTCTTGTGCTAAGAGTCTCTGGACAGGGTCCTAAATTATCCTTCATATTGTCTGGGGCTATAAATAAGACCTCCCTTACCTGCCAGGGCTTTAACAAATTAACATGATAAATTTCACGTTCATTCTGGTGATCGGGCTGTCTAATTTCATAATTTAAAGAAAGGGGGGCCCTATAGCCCGAATCACCTCATACAGCCCCTGCCATTTAGCATACAGTTTTGATTCTGATGAGGTAAGTAGCAGCATTACCTTGTCCCCTGTTCGAAAGGTTCGAATCCGTGCATTTTTTTTGTAATGCTGCTGCTGTCGGTGCTGAGCCGATCTGAGGTTGTCTTGGGCCAAACAACCGACCAAATCGAGGCGATCTCTTAGTAGGAGCACATAATTCACTACATTTTCGAGGGGGTGGGGAGGGAGTCGCCAGCTCTTACGGCGCATCCGACCGGCCGCATGTCCTCGAGTTCCCCCTCATTTGGGCCAACTGAGACGCCGTGACTGAAGGAGGGAGTTTTGGGGTTCACGTTTTTCCTCCATCCCTTCTCGCTACGGTTGCAAAAGACGAGGACACAATCTTAGCCGAGCGTAGCTGAAATCCAGACATCATTTTTTCGCAAGTGGTATGCGTAGGGCTAACACCTACTATTTGATGTCAGGACTACCAGCATAAAAGTTATAAAACGTGGGAAGACAGTGCATAACCTGTTTTTATCCAGCGGCAATACCGTCAGAATCTCCATGGGGATCCCTACTCTAGCCATAATCTGCGCTAAGGACCTTACTTCAGATAACGTTCCCCGCCACCTCCATTGCATTCACCCACTCGCGTTGTTCCTATTGAATTTCTTTACGGAGTCACCATAGCCACACGCAACAGATTAGGGGTGAGTGCATTCTATATCCACCGCCATATGGGTCTCACGGCTACATTGTTTCCGACACCCGGGTGCACTCTATTAGCCGTACGTGCCACCACAGCCGTCCAGTCTTTTTCCTCTATTACCCGTTATGTTAACGTCTTTACACTTCACTTGTTTTCTCCCGGCGTTGTCCGAGTTGGGGTTCGATGAACGTTCACCTCGTCTTCAGGGTCTCCGTGCCCGCTAATGTATACGTATCGGCTTCCCGTGCAAGTCATATTCTTCGGCTCGACATGACAGGGGAACTATGTTATATGCGGCCACACGGGCCAGCAGCTATAATGCAGACTGGCTCTATACGGCAATTCGGCCTGTCTTTTTACCTATGTAGATAACGCTTGGTTACGGCGTACTGGATTGTTCAGGATGTCAATGGACCTGACCTGTCAACCTTACTAAGTGTCACCCACAGGTACGGCTCAATTGTGCTCCACATAAAATCGAGATAGTAAGTACAAGGGTTTGGTCACTGGAAATGTGGATAAACTAGCTGCCCAGCACTAGTCAACATCCAGTACCTTCAATGGACCGGACCTGCCCACAAGCGTGCCGACTCAGTGACGGCTCGTTCTTTTGGCCCCACACTAGGTCCGCACTTGAGTACCATGGGTCTGGTATATTGAGGGGCTGGAATAACTTCTGCCCTAGTCGGCCCAGTAACCTCGCTCACTCGGGATGAGTGTGGGCAGTGTGACGCAAGGCTGAGGGGGAAGCGGACCGCAACAGGTAACGTCGTGAAAGCGGTGGTCTGGGGAGGTAACAGAGTTTCTGCGCAGGGAGGATAAAGACGCCAGGGCAGGAGGAATACACAAAAAAAAGATCTAACCATTTTACTCCCTTTTGTAAAGGTCATGCTTTACCTCTTGTGAGTGGTAGGAAAGGGTAAAAGAAAAGACGGTGCAAAATGTAATACCGACTCGACCGTATAAACGTAGTTAAAGAAACTTAAAACCGGTCAAAAGCCCGGTCTTATTGACCACACGTTGGAAAGGCGGTGGGGACTGACGGTCCACTGCAAAATTAGCTTAGGACTTCTCACTTTTATCTCTGTGTCTCTATGGATACAGGAGATGGCCACCTGACATTGTGGCCGCCACGACACACCGCCCAAGAGAGCTGTCCAAATCAAGGTTTGCTCACAGCCTGTGTCCACTAACGCTTGGGTTTTCACATTTCCTAAAACCACGTCAATCAGACAGGGACCCAAAAAGGGCTTACGCATGGTAAAAGTCTACGGGCAACGTGCAGTCGGATGTCACACTCCATTGCAGCGGGGCATGACCTGGCCCTATGTCCTGGCTGTTTACACCTAAAACAGAGTGGAGGGACAGAGGGGGCATAGGTTAAATATCTGTCCCGCTGCTGGTAGGGCAACGGGTCAGGGGCAACACCTCTACCCCAGCTGGGGGCCAACCTCGGTCTCCATGGGGGGCAGGCAAGGGGGCCCAACGGGGTCAGCGGTCTTGGAGGTCTAGGTCCCGGGAACGAGGGTGATGGTGGTAGTGTTGGTGGTAGGTTGGCTACTGCGAAGGGCAGGGACTGACAAGATCCCGACCCGGGCGCTAAGGGATTCCTGTAGGCTTCAGCCAGTATGACCGCCACTACAGGGTGTCCAGGGTTGTGGCGCCATTATCCCAACACCTGGGTATAGGTACTGCCACATGGCGTGATTGGTGTACCGTATTACGTGGGGGGTAAAACAATATCGGCAAGAACAAAAGGATCCCACAAACGGTACCCTGGTACACCAACGTGTGGGAGAGACGCTGGTGGGACCCGGAACTCGAGGCCCCCCGTTCAGGGCCTTGAGCGTCTTGGCAAAGGCCATACCCAGAGGCGCACGGACAACTAGCCGCTGCCTCTTTATTCGGACGAACTTGTCAGTATTAGACTCACCTAATCGCATGGACCAGCGTAGTCTCCGAAACCATTCTGACGGACTGGAGGGAGCTAGTACCTCGGTGAGTTTACGCGGGTCATACGGAGGACAGTAGGAGGTGGCAGTAAAAAGTACGTTACAGGGCACGGAAGCACCCGTGTTCATGAACCGCTTCATGGCCAGTGCCTTAGGGGGCACGATATCTGCGATGGTTGCGGCTAGGGGTCGCTCCTGCTGGCAACGGCCAGGAGGGAGGCAGCAGGAGACGTAAGGGACTAGAGGTCACCCTCGGCGGACAAGGCGACTTAAGCGCTCTCCCTGGCGCGCTCTATACTTTGGTACACCCCGTTCACCATGCTCTGATTCTTCCAGTGCCTGCAAGCTGTTCCGCCAGTGCGCGCGCGGTCGCATCAAGGATTGAACACGATGTGGCCAAGAGAGAAATGGTAGGGAAGGGGACACCAGGTTAGAGCGGTTTATGATTTGCAGGGGCCGAAGTTGATGAAACAACGTGCCTCCTACTGATTCAGTGAATAACTTTGCTTTTTATTTCTCTTTTGTAGGATCTAGGTTGTTTTTAGTAAGACCGTCGGGACAGGACGCCCCGGCAATACACAACAATGTGTAAAGCACAGGGATAATGAAAACAAGGGCACAGTGCTGAACAAAAACAACGGCACTGTCACCAGTCCTGGATGAACAAAAACATGCAGGTGACTGCCCTGTCCTCGGGTTGGCCTCTGCATTGCTGTTGATCACTCTGGCTGGCCCAGGTTGTGAGGTTGTGGCTGCCCTGTCCTCGGGTTGGCCTCTGCATTGCTGTTGATCACTGTGGCCGGCCCAGGTTGTGACTGCCCTGTCCTCGGGTTGGCCTCTGCATTGCTGTTGATCACTTTGGCCGGCCCAGGTTGTGACTGCCCTGTCCTCGGGTTGGCCTCTGCATTGCTGTTGATCACTGTGGCTGGCCCAGGTTGTGACTGCCCTGTCCTCGGGTTGGCCTCTGCATTGCTGTTGATCACTGTGGCCGGCCCAGGTTGTGACTGCCCTGTCCTCGGGTTGGCCTCTGCATTGCTGTTGATCACTGTGGCCGGCCCAGGTTGTGACTGCCCCGTCCTCGGGTTGGCCTCTGCATTGCTGTTGATCACTCTGGCCGGCCCAGGTTGTGACTGCCCTGTCCTCGGGTTGGCCTCTACATTGCTGTTGATCACTGTGGCCGGCCCAGGTTGTGACTGCCCTGTCCTCGGGTTGGCCTCTGCATTGCTGTTGATCACTCTGGCTAGGCCAGGTTCTGACTGCCCTGTCCTCGGGGTGGCCTCTGCATTGCTGTTGATCACTGTGGCCGGCCCAGGTTGTGACTGCCCTGTCCTCGGGGTGGCCTCTGCATTGCTGTTGATCACTCTGGCTAGGCTAGGTTCTGACTGCCCTGTCCTCGGGTTGGCCTCTGCATTGCTGTTGATCACTCTGGCTGGCCCAGGTTGTGACTGCCCTGTCCTCGGGTTGGCCTCTGCATTGCTGTTGATTACTCTGGCTGGCCTATATGGTATATGTAGCCAATACTGGCTAAATATTTTAAATTTAATATAAAAATGTGTATGCTACTGTGATGAGTCAAAGGGGTTTCGGTCTGTGATTCAGCCTCCCGACAGTAGATGGCATCAAACCAACTCGGGACTTCCCTTACCAAGATCTCGTGACCATGGCAAAAGTCATCTTTTGAGGGGCGGCACCTTGGTGAGGGGCGGAAGTACGAGTATGTAACTTCCAGCCACTGGAGTCAAGTGAAGGAGAAGGACACGTGTCGGTTGGGGATTGGTGTTCCACTGACTACAGAGGCGGGACATTACATACTAAAGGGAACGTACTACTGTGTTCGGGGTTGGTCCGAAAATAAAGTAGGAGGAGTAACGGGTGGAGGGAGAATCTGGTTTTGTGCAGCGGGATTTTTTTGAAATACTAACATTTCTTTTGTCTTTTTTTTGTTTTTATGGTCACCACGACGACAAATTAAAGACGAGTCATCACAGTTTGTTTTGGATTTCACCCCTGCACTCCTTCCCTCACACCATTTTGTTTTTTTTTTGTTATTTAATCCTTTTGTTGTGTATAGAAAATAAAAATAAATTATTTTATTTCTGTACACATAAATTACTGTCTGGACATTCCATTTAATACACTCTCGCCTCACAGCTACTTATTTATGTTTCACAATAAACTACTACACAAACCTGCAAATTTAAGCAATCTTAGTTTTTTTTATACAATTTTATATTTTAATACTTGGCATTCATAGCCAACTTCACAATACCTAACATACCTTATAATAAATGTGTCCATTTCATCTCATTTTTGCCAACCGTGTATAGTGCATTGCTGCAAGACAAGTAGTCTTTTCCCCAGAGCTTGTTACGCTCATGAACCCAAACCAGGACAGAATGCAGGACCGAAGAGCAGCTGGAAATTGTGTGCTGATAGAGGGAGGAGACTCTGCTTCCCTCTGTTAAAGAATCACTTGGATCCTTTAAGACATAACTTGACAACATTTTGAGAAGTAAGTGAAAGTGTAACAGAAATGAACAGTAAAACCTCAAGGCTAACAGCTTCTGAAACATAGCATTCATAAGTATACCCCTAGAGGGAGACAAGATACTGTAGAATAGTATAGGTGCGGTTGTACAGTGCAGCTACAGTGCGAGTGTCTCTTGGGATAAGAAGCAACTTACAGAGTCAGAACGATACCAAAAGGGTAACTATTAGGGCTTAATGAACTGATACAAGGCGTCAGTTTTCTTCTCTGCTTTTAAGATAGTGCTGAACATTTACGTTTGCTGTGTCTCGTGCTGTCCTTTTTTTCTTTTATTTTTTCACACCATATGTAAATAAAATAGAGAATTCCTCTGCAACCATTCTGGTGATTAAGATCCAGGGATCACTCCCGAGTAAATGTTTGGATTTCCCTGTTGATTATGAGCCATGATGTGTAATTTAAAAATTTCCATAGCTTGGAATATCTTTAAAAGTTAATGCGGCAATACAGTGGCACTGGAACCACTTATAAAGTGGGGGTGCTGAAAGCCATTGAACAAAACTGTAACCCCTGTATATGATAGAAGTCATGCAAAGCCAGGGGGTGCTTCTGCACCCCCAGCACCCCTAGTTCCAGTGCTCCTGCTGCTACACAAACACACGGGACAAAGGTGACTCATGCATTTCTTGTAAACATTATTATTATTATATTATTTATTATTTATTTTATTATTATTATTATTATTATTATTATTTATTATTTTAAACAGGCACTTAGTCCAAATGACTGACAAAAATTAAAACACAAATCAAAGTAATACAAATGCAAAACAAACACATATGTATAAAAACTCATATAACCAGGAGTTGAGTAGAATAAGTAGATAGAAAAGGATGGATTTTATAGATGTTGCTAAGAAAGAAACGACAAGTAAACATAAGAAAGTTTACAAACGAGAGGAGGCCATTTGGCCCATCTTGCTCGTTTGGTTGTTAGTAGCTTATTGATCCCAGAATCTCATCAAGCAGCTTCTTGAAGGATCCCAGGGTGTCAGCTTCAACAACATTACTGGGGAGTTGATTCCAGACCCTCACGATTCCCTGTGTAAAAAAGTGCCTCCTATTTTCTGTTCTGAATGCCTCTTTGTCTAATCTCCATTTGTGACCCTGGTTCTTGTTTCTTTTTTCAGGTCGAAAAAGTCCCCTGGGTCGACATTGTCACCGCGTAGTCTTCTTTGTTCAAGACTGAATAGATTCAATTCTTCAAACCTGTCTGCATATGACATGCCTTTTAAACCCTGGAATAATTCTGGTCGCTCTTCTTTGCACTCTTTCTAGAGCAGCAGTATCCTTTTTGTAGTGAGGTGACCAGAACTGAACACAATATTCTAGATGAGGTCTTACTAATGCATTCTAAAGTTTTAACATTACTTCCCTTGATTTAAATTCAACACTTTTCACAATGTATCCGAGCATCTTGTTGGCCTTTTTTATAGCTTCCCCACATTGTCTAGATGAAGACATTTCTGAGTCAACAAAAACTCCTAGATCTTTTTCATAGATTCCTTCTTCAATCTCCCATATGGTATTTATATTGCCCAGTTTTATTGCCTGCATGCAGTACTTGACACTTTTTTGTATTAAATGTCATTCTCCAACTTGTCTGCACAGTTTTGAATGTTGTCTAGATCATTTTTGAATGACCTTTGCTGCTGCAAGTGTTTGCCACTCCTCTTATTTTGTGTTGTCTGCAAATTTAACAAGTTTGCGTAATATACCAAAATCTAAGTCATTAATGTAGATTAGAAAGAGCAGAGGACCTAATACTGATCCCTGTAGTACTCCACTGGTTACCAGAGGGAGACTACTTGCAGCTCCCTCTTCCACGGCTAGAGGGAGACTACCTGCAGCTCCCGCCTTCACCACCAGAGGGAGACTACCTGCAGCTCCCGCCTTCACCACCAGAGGAAGACTACCTGCAGCTCCCGCCTTCACCACCAGAGGAAGACTACCTGCAGCTCCCGCCTTCACCACCAGAGGAAGACTACCTGCAGCTCCTGCCTTCACCACCAGAGGGCCACCATCACTGCCGGAGTGTTTTTTTTTTAGCCTGGATGCTCCAGCTGGAGGGATGTGCTCTAACTGGCGGAGCTAGCCTTGTTGCGCTGTCGGACACCCATGACTAAATTGCACAACAAGCACATTTCAATACATTGTAGATATTTTCATTAACGCAATCTGAGAGCTAAATTTAGTGAGTGTTTTTATTTTTGTTTACTGCAATACATTTCATTTTTAATTCCCTGAATGTTTTTTTTTTCTCAGCAGTACACTTCCAAAATAAAGTCCCAATTATTTCTATGTGTTCTACTTTCACCTTAAAATGTTCATTTTGAGAAATAAACTTAGTTTTCCCTGCAACAGCTGACCCTGCTTTAGTCCAAAACTCAGCTACATACAGTATTATTTTTCGTTATGTAACATCTTAAATTACAGTGTATGCTTCTTGGCTGATATGTTAACAGCTCATTATCTAACTAGGGAACCTGCTGTGCAATTAAATTATCCTTAAACTCCTGATGGTAAACAATGTAACCAAATCTATTTACCTGGAATAGTTGTGACTACTAAGAAGATGCAACAGAAGAAATAAATCTGTTTGTGTTGATCAAAACTTTATTTAGGCACTCTACAACTTGACTGGCGAAAGACACTGTTGGTTTATTGGAGTTCACAAATAAAACTTTTTTGCTTGATATGGTAACCTTTTTGCTCCCCCTTTTGTTCAAATATTGAGCTTTTAGCCGTATTTACAACACTTCTTTAAACTTATTTTCACAGCATTTTGTTAATGTGTGTGTTCAGAACACAAACCTTAAGTGCATTTTTATTTTTCGATGTTCTTGTTCATTTTAAGCTGTATTTTTACACAACAGTACTACTCACACAAATTTGGTCACCATCGAAACTTAAGAAACTCTATAAATGAACTCCCAAAATGACAAGCACCTTGGGTACATATTTTACGATATGATAAAATATGTTTTGTTGTGTCACCTCATCATGAAACACATTTAGAGTGCCCTTTGATAGAAACAGTGAGTAAAGGAATTGCTTTGCCAGTGTGTTCAAGTTGAAACCTTTGATAAGAAGAGTGCATGCCATTTCAAAGCGATAGTCTTATTGTATACAGTATCATATTGCATGGAAAGATAAGAATCATCATTTCAAAATGATACTCCAACACAGTTCACACTTACACGTACTCTAATACTGTCTGAAGTGAAGATGACGGGATTGATATATGTGTCTGGATGGGATACTAGGGTTGAGGTTTTATTGTAGGTGGTCTATTGGGGACAATGCAATTGAAATGCATAGCTGATGTTCACTATTTATTTACTTATTTATTTATTTTTTTGTACACAAACAATTATGGAGCTGGACGATAGCATCTGGCCTGTCAAATACATCTTCATTGATGAGGCAGGTTACAACTTGAGCAAATGGTGTCGGCAAGGCAGGAACATCATTGGACAACGTGCCATCATGGACACCCTGGGACAGTGTGGAGGAAACCCCACCATGTGTGCTGCTATAGGCCAAGGTGGGGTTCTTGCTCACCGTCCAGTGATTGGTTCATATAATACTGAACAACTCCTTTTGTTTCTTGACCTGCTTTGCGCTCTACTTGTTCAGCCCCATGTGGATAACCTGAGAAGCAATGAAGGAAGACAGCCCACAAATTTTGCCAATATATGACGTGTGCAGCTATGGTTTGTGGAACATGATGCTTTTTCATAAAATTTTCTTTCACCATACTCTCCCTTCCTCAACCCAACTGAGTTCTTCTCCTGTTGGAGATGGAAGGAAAACTATCATCACCCCTATGACGGGGTTACACTTCTCCAGGCCATGGAAGGTGATGACATCGGGGCAGAAGCCTGTCAAGGCTGGATAAGTTTTTTTTTTCCCTCGGTGCATTGCTAGAAAGAACATCTGCTGTGATGTTGATGAAATAATGTGGCCAGACAGAAATGAGAGACTCGTTGGTGATGACACTGAATGATGTTTACACTGTACATTCTTCATCAGACTGTAAATAGATTATTTCACTTTGATGCCTTTCCTGTTATTTATTTCTTATATTGTACACTGAGTGTACAAAACATTAGGAACACCTTCCTAATATTGAGTTGCACCCCCTTTTGCCCTCAGAACAGCCTCAATTCATCAGGGCATGGACTCTACAAGGTGTCGAAAGCGTTCCACAGGGATGCTGGCCCATGTTGACTCCAATGCTTCCCACAGTTGTGTCAAGTTGGCTGGTAGTGGATCTCTACTCCGAATAGCTTGTTCCATCTCATCCCACAGATGCTCCATTGGATTGAGATCTGGTGACTGGGCAGGCCACTGCAGTAAGTTGAATTCACTGTCATGTTCGTGGAACCATTCCTGGACAATCCTAGCCTTGTGGCATGGGGCATTATCCTGCTGAAAAAATCCATTAGCAGATGGATACACTGCTGCCATGAAGGGATGCACCTGATTGGCAATGATGTTCTGATATCCTGTGGCATTCAAACGTTGCTCCACTTTTATCAAGGGGCCCAATGTGTGCCATGAAAATACATCCCACACCACCACCAGCCAGCAATGTTGACATGTGGCATGATGGATGCATGTACTCATGTGGTTTTCTCCATACCCTAGTCCTCCCATCAGCGTGAAACAGCAGGAACCGGGATTTGTCATACCAGGCAATGTTTTTCCAATCCTCCAGTGTCCAGTGTTTTCGTTCCTTAGCCCACTGCAACCGCAGTTTCTTGTGTTTTGCTGAAATAAGTGGAACTCTGTTAGGTCGTCGGCTGCCATACCCCATTCGTGTCAAGGTATGACGAGTTGTGCATTCTTTTATGGGTCTTTCTGCACCAATGTTGTACTGGACTGTCAGTTGTGTCAGCCTCCTTTAGCATCTTTCATCAATGAGCCGTTTTCGACCATTGGCCTGTCGTTGGCTGGATGTCCTTTGGGTGGTGGACCATCCTTGATACACACAGGAAACTGCTGAGTGTGAAAAACCCAGCAGTGTTGCAGTTCTTGACACTCTCAAACCGGTGCACCTGGCACCTACTACCATACCCCGTTCAAAGGCACTTAAATCTTTTGTCTTGCCCATTTACCCTCTGAATGGCACACATACACAATCCATGTCTCAATTGTATCAAAGCTTAAAAATCCCTCTTTAACCTGTCTCCCCTTCATCTACGCTGAAGTGGAACAAACTAATATGAACACAAAATAATAATAATATTGATAGCTTTGCAAGCAATGTTGCTATCTTCAGTTACATCCTTTGATGTATTGACCCAATATGGTTTCAAAACAGTAGTATTTTATTTTGGTGCAGTGTTTAATGTATTTGTTTTCAATGTATTGAGTTGAGTATAACTTTGCGCAATGTGTGTTTATGGATTTGACACATACACTTAATTTTGGAAATGTACGATGACTTTCACAAATCTGCGACCTGTTTTGATATTTTTGTTGATTGTTTTGACCATTGTTTTGGGAATACCCAAAATTGTGCTTTAGCAACTGAGAAAAACTATAATCACCACCTGGTCATATTCCACACTATTCCAATCACTCAAACAATTACTCAATTAATCAATGACTCAATTAAACTAGGTGGCTGTGCAACTGGTGGCCATCTTGGATTCCTGGCTGTGCCTTCACCAAGATGGCCACTGGTCACTAATCCTTCACCCCCACATACATGCACCCATATGTGGAGGCTATGCTCTGTCACAAACTTGTGCTAATTTCTTTATTTGATATTTGCACTCTAAAGTTATACTGAAAGGTGTCACTGGCTGTATTTATTCAGTAGCTTTCACCAGGAGAAAAATACATTTCTGCAAGGGTCACTATGTATGCAGATCACGCCTCCTCCTGCAGCAATGCTGGTTTTCTGTTCCCACAACACAGCACCAGCATTGCTGTAGGAGATTGTAAACAGTGACGTTTACAAGAGAAATTATCTTTCTCCTGACAAACGAGTAAACTTGAAAAAAAAAGTAATTTCCTGTTGATGTGTGGTGCAGGCTTGTCTTTAGTAAAATAACAGCAACACCCATGAATATTCATGTAGTATTCTGCTTATATAACAAGTACAATGAGTGAAAAGAAGTGCGCTTCAACCTGAATGAAACCGTTGAATTGGGATATTTTCTTTCTTAATCAAGCTCCGTAATTTGGAACAGAGCAATTCACCCGGTCTTTCTGTCATTAATTTAGAATGAATGGCAGCCAGATCCAGTATAAATATAAATAAATACACACAGTGATACACACACACACACACACACCTCTATCCTTTATTTAGTTTTTATACAATGGCAGCACAAGAAGCAAACAGCACAGGCTTTGAAGACAAAGCTTCTTGTGAGTCAAAGCACAAAACATGGAGGAAAACTCCAATGTCAGTGTTTTCATCTGTAGATCAATCTTGTGTGATGCTATAAACAATTGGCTTCATTGTAATGATCAGACTTGTGCGATGTTGTAGTAAACAGCTGGCTTCATTGTAATGATCAGACTTGTGCGATGTTGTAGTAAACGGCTGGCTTCATTGTAATGATCAGACTTGTGCGATGTTGTAGTAAATAACTGGCTTCATTGTAATGATCAGACTTGTGCGATGTTGTAGTAAACAGCTGGCTTCTCTGTTACTACATCTCCCAGGACTTCAAACACACAGTCTTTGCTGGCTAGCAGTGGGATCTCTGAAGCTGGGAGATTCTGAATGTTACAAATAAGGATGTCCTGTAACAGAAAAAGGAGAAGTCTTTTAAAAGGAGTTAACCACACAGTCATAGGGGCTGTTTGGTCCAGTGATTAAAGAAATGGGCTAAAGCCAGGAGGTACTCAGTTCAAATCCCAGCTCAGCCACTGACTAATTGTGTGACCCCGAGCAAGTCACTTAACCTCCTTTTGCTCCGTCTTTCAGGTGAGACGTTGTAAGTGACTCTGTAGCTGATGCATAGTTCACACACCCTGTTCTTTTATTTTGTAAAGCGTTTTGTGATGGTGGTCCACTATGAAAGATGCTGCATAAAAATAAAGATTATTAGTATTATTAACAAAGTTAACCATCAGCAATACTTTAAGTACAGCAAAGAAACCAGGACCACAGGACACAGCAGGAAAATTAAGATAGACTTCTGACAGTGGGAAGAAGACACTTTTTCACACAGGGAGTAGTGAGGGTGAGGAATGGGTTACCTAGTCATGCAACTGATCGCTAGGATCCTTTAAGACCTAAAAGTTTTGAGATCAACCAGGAACCGGACAAGCATAGATGGGCCAAATGATAAATAAAATAAAATAAATGGCTTCCTTTCATTCGTAAATATTCCTATTTTCTTTTTTCGTGGAATGAGTCCATAGCATAACAAAATGGTTTAAGCAAACAAAACAGTGTATGGATTGTCGACTAATCGCATGCCACGTGATTGTGAAGTAATTGTGAAGCATGTCATTTCTGACATAGGGAAGTACCGTTGCTCTTGCAAACATATAATGACATTTTAAAACATTAATAAATAGTTTAAACAATGAGTTTTAAATAATTCCAAGCATTTTTTAAATATGCCATTGTCACGGATAGCTTGTGGTGACGTCAGACCAGGAATGAGACGCACACAGTACTGCGAGGTATGAAGCGTTGATGCGCGTGTTTATTATTAATTAAAAAGGTTGAACACAAAATAAAACACGTTTCAAAAGTAAACGGCACAGTGGCCAAAACTTACAGACAATAAACAAAACATACACTACCTTCTACCTTTTATGCAGCTGTGCCCTGGCTCGATTGTTAGTTAATCATTGAGTCGGGCCCAGGAACATTCTACACGTGAACTGCTTTGGCAGGGAAGGCAATGAATCCTTCCCTGCTGACCTAAAACACCCGTGCACACTCGTGCACATTTTAAACAATCACAAACACCCCGTGCACACCTACATTTTAAAAAAATCACACACACCCCGTGCACGGCTACATTTTAAAAAAATCACACACACCCCGTGCACACCTACATTTTAAACAATCACACACACTCCGTGCACAAATGCATACATTTTAAATGTTAACTTTAATGGGGTTCGTAGGTGGGAGCCAGGGCTACATCAGTATGTAGAGTGAGATCAGAGGGGTAGATCGGTGTGTAGAGTGAGATCAGAGGGGTAGATTGGTGTGATCTGTTTTAGATCAGAGGGGTCGATCGTGTGTAAAGTGAGATCAGAGGGGTAGATCGGTGTGATCAGTGAGATTGGAGGGGCAGAGTGAGATCAGAGGAGTAAATCAGAGGAGTAAAGTGAGATCAGAGGGGTAGATTAGTGTAAAGAGTGAGATTAGAGGGGTAGATCAGTGTGCAGAGTGAGATCAGAGGGGTAGATCGGTGTGTAGAGTGAAATCAGAGGGGTAGATCAGTTTTAGAGTGAGATCAGAGGGGTATATCAGTTTTAGAGTGAGATCAGAGGGGTAGATCAATGTGTAGAGTAAGATCAGAGGGGTAGATCAGTATGCAGAGTGAGATCAGTGTGTAGTGTAAGATCAGAGGGGTAGATCATTGTGAGATCAGAGGGGTACACAATTATTTTGTTAGCTACAACCACTTTAAAAGGTTTCCTTGATATCAATACTAGATTTTTTTAATATACATTTTATAATCAGCTTCAAATGAAAACCTTGTCATCCGCTGTATAATCAATCAATAAAATGTACCTTGTCACTGTAAGGCAAAAAGTCCTTCCGACACAGGTGGGCAATGATGCCAGCTGCAAGAGCATCACCTAGGACATTAACCACAGTTCTGAACCGGTCTCTGCGAAACAAGACAGGACATTAACCACAGTTCTGAACCGGTCTCTGCGAAACAAGACAGGACATTAACCACAGTTCTGAACCGGTCTCTGCGAAACAAGACAGGACATTAACCACAGTTCTGAACCGGTCTCTGCGAAACAAGACAGGACATTAACCACAGTTCTGAACCGAGGTGGGGGGGATATCTTTACGCCAAAATGCCAAAATAATTTCTCATGATCATGAGAAAAACATTTTTTTCTTTGATGGCCCCAGTGAGCCGCTGTAGCTTTGACAAGGCATTCAGTTTTTTATATTGTAAGCCCCAGCTCCATCTAGTTGACTGCCAGCAAAATTTTCCAAAATAGCAGATCACGTCTATAAAATTTCACTGATCTAGCCTTGAACTTTTTTTTATATATATAGATGCGGAACTTATTATATATATATATATATATATATATATATATATATATATATATATATAAGACCATATTATATATATAGTGCATATATATATTATTATAAGCAAAGTATGAACACCGCATGTGACTTGAAGCTTTTGACCGTTCCGGCATGTTATAAAGCCCTGATTATATTTCACTGCATAAAGTTTCGAAATATAATACCTGAACACAGACTATAAAAAAAAGTTCAATATTTGCAATACAAACCATGACTGCAAACACTGTAAAAAGGTAAGGGCAGAGAAAACAATAAATAAATAAATAAAGCAAAGCTATTAACAACCCTAAAGAAATGTTTAATGCTATTTATATGAGTCAGGCATGTACTAGAGTGCTACAGTGAGAGAAAACTATAATAACATGCAGATTACTTAATAAACATCTTCTGTATGCCAGTTTTTCACAACTTACAAGGCCCAGTCTGCTGCCAAAATGAGTGTGATGTCATCAGCAGGAAGGCCTACAGATGTAAGAACAATCACCATGGTAACAAGACCTGCTTGTGGTATTCCAGCCGCTCCAATGCTGGCGGCTGTTGCTGTGATACTGCAAACAACAAGCAAAAA
This sequence comes from Polyodon spathula, assembly GCF_017654505.1. Classification (NCBI taxonomy): domain Eukaryota; kingdom Metazoa; phylum Chordata; class Actinopteri; order Acipenseriformes; family Polyodontidae; genus Polyodon; species Polyodon spathula. The sequence continues at coordinate 1,067,540 of NC_054560.1, forward strand.
AACAAAACAAAACAAAGCAATATTAATAAACATGCCTGCAGCAGGCAGAGAAGGCTAAATATCTTACAGTAATTACAAAGGACAAGGATCTGTAACATGGGAAGGTTGCCTAAAAGTAATGGACAAAGTTTATTCACCTTTAATGGAACTACTGTAGGGTGTATCTGCAGAAATGAAATTGTCTTTTGCTTATTCTCAGTTTTACCATGAATCCTGTATAAGTACACTTGTACAATTTTATTAATAGCCATGTTTCATATTCACTTTTTCTGTGTCATGTTTAAACAACTTCAGTCCATGTTATTTAGCATTATGTGATGGGATAAATACCAAGTTTGTTTAAAGATGGAATTCACATAAAAGAAATAGAGTTTGAAGAATGACGTGCTACAGAACACCAAAGTTTATAAGAAATACATCACATTACATTACCTTTATCTTTGCTGTGTCCTGTGTTGTCTGTATCACAGTTATATTTTTAAACACATAGCTGCCTTTTTACATTTTTAATCAGACCTTATGGGAAATTACATTTCTCAACTACTTGGGAGCATTCGCCAGGAGAAAAAAAATAAGGATGGTATAAGGGTGGTATAAGGGAGGTATAAGGGTGGTATAAGGGTGGTATAAGGGAGGTATAAGGGTGGTATAAGGGTGGTATAAGGGTGGTATAAGGGTGGTATAAGGGTGGTATAAGGGTGGTATAAGGGTGGTATAAGGATGGTATAAGGGTGGTATAAGGATAGTATAAGGGTGGTATAAGGATGGTATAAGGGTGGTATAAGGGTGGTATAAGGGTGGTATAAGGGTGGTATAAGGGTGGTATAAGGGTGGTATAAGGATGGGATAAGGATGGTATAAGGATGGTATAAGGGTGGTATAAGGATGGTATAAGGATGGTATAAGGAAGGTATAAGGGTGGTATAAGGGTGGTATAAGGGTGGTATAAGGGTGGTATAAGGGTGGTATAAGGATGGTATAAGGGTGGTATAAGGATGGTATAAGGGTGGTATAAGGATCATATAAGGGTGGTATAAGGGTGGTATAAGGGTTGTATAAGGATGGTATAAGGGTGGGAGTGTGCCCAGATCACATTGTCCCCCGCCTCCCTTCCACAATGCTTGGTTTCTGCTCACACAATACCCCACTCATTTCAAACAGATCACTTTAAGCTATGAACAGCACGGGACCAGCAAATATATGAACAGCATGGGATACAGCAAAGATATAAACATCACAAGATACAACAAAGATATCAACAGCATGTGATACAACAAAGATAAAAACAACACAGGATAAAGTAAATATATGAACAGCATGGGATCAGTAAAGATATAAACAGCCTGTGATACAACAAAGATATGAACAACACAGGATACAACAAAGATATGAACAACACGGGATCAGCAAAGATATGAACATGGGATACAACAAAAATATGAACAACACGTGATACAGCAAAGTTGTGAAAAATATGGGATACAGCAAATACATGAACAACATGGGATACAACATATGTATGAATAATATGTGTTACAGCTAAGATATGAACAACACATGATACAGCAAAGATATGAAAAATATGTGATACAGCAAAGATATCAACAGCATGTGATACAACAAAGATATGAACAGCACGTGATACAGCAAAGATATGAAAGCACGTGATACAGCAACGGTAAAGTAACATTTTTCTTGTAAACACCACAGGGAGTTTGTGGAAGGGTGCCCTGCCCCTGTGCGCATTTTTGTGTTGTATGTTGTATTTGGTGTGTATGTATTTGTGCAAGTTGTGGGTTATCATGGGTGATTTAAAATATATAGTTGCATTTAGGCATGGGGATTGCACAATCACTTCATGTGCAGATAAAGTGTGTATTAACATTTGGGCACGGGGATTGCACAAATTAGTTCATGTGCTGGGGTTCAAATGAATGATTAGTAATTGAATCCTGGTACAGCTCTATATATAGATGCACAATTCATTCACAAATCACTCACTCTGGGTTGGGTGTTTAGAGTGGAGAATGGGAGAGAGAAGGAGGTAGAACTTACAAAACTAAAACAATTGCTACTCATGTTGGCTTTCAGCCAGCAAGATACTTGTTTGTTTGTCTGCCTATTTATTTTGGCCACCATGCCGTTTTCTTTTATGTGCAGTGTTTTGTTTAATCTTTTTATTTACAATAAATCGGCGCAACAGTGCATTTCATTTCTACAAATATACACTATGATAGTTCCATGTAATGTAAAACAACTTCCATAATAAATATTTTATTGTTGTCCATTTTTAGGCATCTTACAGACCCCTGCCCTTCTGTAATTGGATGTGTTTTTGAACTTGTAATAATTGTGTTGCCATTGCTGCAATGCTGCCGATAGTTCTTGGAGTTTCTTCAGGGTGATATAATGTAGAAAGTGCCAGTTTAGGTCCTACCTGATAGTGATGAGCTGTCCGAAGTCCAGCTCGTACTCGTTCACTTGCGCGATAAAGATGGCAGCGACTGCTTCATACAGTGCCGTGCCGTCCATGTTGATTGTGGCACCCATGGGCAGGACGAAGCGGGCAACCCTGCGGTCGATGCCGTTGTTCTCCAGAAGACACTTCATGGTGATGGGCAGAGTGGCAGAGCTGCGCAGTTTCAAGATCAGCAGCAATAGCATACTGTCACTTTGCTTTTACACAGTAGACTTTATGTTTTAACTTGTAAGATTTTTAAATCTGGTGCAACCCATTGCAAAACCAAAACACAGTACTTAGATACTGCTAGCCATGTGAGTTTGTGCCAAAGTCAGCTTTGAATCATCCCGATAAAAGTGTATGGTATTTCCACAGCAAATAGACAATTAGAAATACACAATGTGTAGCAATGTCTACATACAAATAAACAGTTTCATTTAAAGCTAGCTAAATTAATGCATTATTTAATGTGTGCTTATTGATATTTAGTCTTTAGTGACAATATTTGACTTTTTCCATTAGATTCTGATGGCTCTCGCCCCAAAACCCATACAAACAAGCTACCTTGAGGAGGTGGCCAGTGCTATCACCAGCGCCTGCAGCAGCCCTCGCACATACGGGATCGGGTTCTTCCTTGTAATGAAGAGGTAGAGCAGGGGCAGGATGACTGCGCCATGGAGAAGTAGCCCTGACACCACTGTGACAGTATACATCCCCAGCTTCTTCCCAATCAGAGATGGGTCCCTCATCTCAACGATCTTTCCAGCCACCAGGAATACGATCCCCAAGGGAAAATACCTACCAGGGAAAATGTGACAAATATCAAGACCATTTCATAAGATTGGGGCTGGTTAATATGAATTTGTCATATTTCAAGTCTTTACATTTCATGGTTTGAGTGCATATTTATAGTTAAAGTGATGAAAGTCGTGATTTTTTTTATTGCCTTTTATAGCATTTTTTATACAAAAGTATCACACTGTAGAGTACATAACAGAAAAAAGGAACAAACCATAATGCATTTCTATAGCATGTCACACATACACCTGCCACAATCAGACTATTTAAATAACAGTGTGCACATAATAATACAAAAGCAGCAATTTTAAAATTACATTAAAACCCACTAAGATAAAAAGCCATTTTATAAAAATGCGGCTTTAATCTTGACTTGAAAACTGCAAGGAGTTCTAAGTTTGGCTATATTTCTCAAACAGTAAAAACATACTTTAGTAACTTTCAAATGATAGATCAGGATCAAAGACGACCCCCAAACTCTTCATTTCTAGTTTAAGTTTTGATGAGAGACTGCAAGGGTCGAGCTCACATAATCCCATGTTTCCTTTTAGTTGGTTCTGTGATCCCACTAGCATAACCTCTGCTTTATCTGAATTCAACATGTCTGTCAGGCAAGTAGCTAATAGACTGGAAAATTGCAAAAGTAATACCGATCCACAAAAAGGGAAACAAAACTGAACCAGGTAACTACAGACCAGTAAGCCTGACTTCTATTATATGCAAACTTATGGAAACTATAATAAGATCCAAAATGGAAAATTACCTATATGGTAACAGGGTACTGGGAGACAGTCAACATGGTTTTAGGAAAGGGAGATCGTGCCTAACTAACTTGCTTGATTTTTTTGAGGATGCAACATCGATAATGGATAATTGCAAAGCATATGACATGGTTTATTTAGATTTCCAGAAAGCTTTTGACAAAGTCCCGCACAAAAGATTAATTCTCAAACTGAACGCAGTTGGGATTCAAGGAAACACATGTACATGGATTAGGGAGTGGTTAACATGTAGAAAACAGAAAGTACTGATTAGAGGAAAAACCTCAGAATGGAGTGTGGTAACCAGTGGTGTACCACAGGGATCAGTATTAGGTCCTCTGCTATTCCTAATCTACATTAATGATTTAGATTCTGGTATAGTAAGCAAACTTGTTAAATTTGCAGACGACACAAAAGTAGGAGGAGTGGCAAACACTGTTGCAGCAGCAAAGGTCATTCAAAATGATCTAGACAAGATTCAGAACTGGGCAGACACATGGCAAATGACATTTAATAGAGAAAAGTGTAAGGTACTGCACGCAGGAAATAAAAATGTACATTATAAATATCATATGGGAGATATTGAAATTGGAGAAGGAATCTATGAAAAAGACCTAGGAGTTTTTGTTGACTCAGAAATGTCTTCATCTAGACAATGTGGGGAAGCTATAAAAAAGGCTAACAAGATGCTCGGATACATTGTGAAAAGTGTTGAATTTAAATCAAGGGAAGTAATGTTAAAACTGTACAATGCACTAGTAAGACCTCATCTTGAATATTGTGTGCAGTTCTGGTCACCTCGCTATAAAAAAGATATTGCTGCTCTAGAAAGAGTGCAAAGAAGAGCGACCAGAATTATTCCGGGCTTAAAAGGCATGTCATATGCAGCCAGGCTAAAAGAATTGAATCTGTTCAGTCTTGAACAAAGAAGACTACGTGGCGACCTAATTCAAGCATTCAAAATTCTAAAAGGTATTGACAGTGTCGACGCAAGGGACTTTTTCAGCCTGAAAAAAGAAACAAGGACCAGGGGTCACAAATGGAGTTTAGAAAAAGGGGCATTCAGAACAGAAAATAGGAGACACTTTTTTACACAGAGAATTGTGAGGGTCTGGAATCAACTCCCCAGTAATGTTGTTGAAGCTGACACCCTGGGATCCTTCAAGAAGCTGCTTGATGAGATTTTGGGATCAATAAGCTACTAACAACCAAACGAGCAAGATGGGCCGAATGGCCTCCTCTCGTTTGTAAACTTTCTTATGTTTTTAATAACACCCAGGCAGAAGAAATTCCTGGCTTTAGGGGCTAATATAGCTGGGTATCATCAGCATAGCAATGGAAGTTCACTCTGTGTCTGTGGATAATGGTAGCATATATAATGAAAACAGCAAGGGACCTAGAATACAGCCCTGTGGAACACCACAGACAACTTCTGATAATGCCGATTTTACATCCCAAATAGAAACCTATCAGAAAGATAAGATCTGAACCAGGATAGGACAAGGCCAGGAAGTCCTACTGTGCTTTCAAGACGGTTCAGTAGGATGGAATGGTCTACAGTATCAAAGGCAGCAGTTAGATCTAGAAGAATTAAAACTGATGGAAAGCCCGAGTCATATTATACAACATGTCTTATCTGTATAAGTACTTCTATTCATGTTGAATTTATTTATCGCGAGGCAAGCAAACAGTACCAGAGACAATGCCTGATTAGAGGAATTCACTAACAATTAATTAAAAACAAATTGTGTATTGGGTTGGGGAGTTTCTATTGCAATTTTAAAAGCTTAATAAATGTATTATGAAGTGTTACATAAGTGGTATACATGTATAATAACTAACAACTGCAAACACCAATTGCACTTGAAACATATGTATTTATATACAGCCTACAATCATACATGCTAAAATACTGTAGTGATCCTGAGGAGAGAGGAGAGAATTAGAATAGTGTGTGCATGTGTGTGTGCGTTAAGGGGTTGCTTTGTGTGTGTGTGTGTGTGTGTGCGTGGAGGGGTTGCTTTGTGTGTGTGCGTGCAGGGGTTGCTTTGTGTGTGTGTGTGTGTGTGGTTGTACGAAAAACCCAGGGGTTGCTTTGGTGTGTGGTCACACACACCACACACGCACGTCCAGGGGAAACACACCACAGCACACAACGCACGTGTTGCAGGGGAAACACCACACACACAGTGTGTGTCATGTGGCGTGCAGGGGTGTCTGTGTGTGCAAACGAAACAGGGGTTTGCTAACACGGGTCTGTGTGAACGAAAACAAACACACACACACACGCACGTGTCTTGTGTGTGCAACACACACAGGTGTTGCTCTTGTCTGTGTGTGTGCAGGGTGTTTGTGTGTGTGTGTGTGCGTGCAGGGGTTGCTTTGTGTGTGTGTCTGTGTGCGTGCAGGGGTTGCTTTGTGTGTGTGTGTGTGTGCGTGCAGGGGTTGCTTTGTGTGTGTGTCTGTGTGCAGGGGTGCAGGGGTTGCTTTGTGTGTGTGTGTGTGTGCAGGGGTTGCTTTGTGTGTGTGTGTGTGTGTGTGTGTGTGTGTGTCTGTGCAGGGGGTTGCTTTGTGTGTGTGTCTGTGTGCGTGCAGGGGTTGCTTTGTGTGTGTGTCTGTGTGCGTGCAGGGGTTGCTTTGTGTGTGTGTCTGTGTGCGTGCAGGGGTTGCTTTGTGTGTGTGTCTGTGTGCGTGCAGGGGTTGCTTTGTGTGTGTGTGTGTGTGCGTGCAGGGGTTGCTTTGTGTGTGTGTCTGTGTGCGTGCAGGGGTTGCTTTGTGTGTGTGTGTGTGTGCGTGCAGGGGTTGCTTTGTGTGTGTGTGTGTGCGTGCAGGGGTTGCTTTGTGTGTGTGTGTGTGTGCGTGCAGGGGTTGCTTTGTGTGTGTGTCTGTGTGCGTGCAGGGGTTGCTTTGTGTGTGTGTCTGTGTGCGTGCAGGGGTTGCTTTGTGTGTGTGTGTGTGTGCGTGCAGGGGTTGCTTTGTGTGTGTGTCTGTGTGCGTGCAGGGGTTGCTTTGTGTGTGTGTGTGTGTGCGTGCAGGGGTTGCTTTGTGTGTGTGTGTGTGTGCGTGCAGGGGTTGCTTTGTGTGTGTGTCTGTGTGCGTGCAGGGGTTGCTTTGTGTGTGTGTGTGTGCGTGCAGGGGTTGCTTTGTGTGTGTGTCTGTGTGTGCAGGGGTTGCTTTGTGTGTGTGTCTGTGTGCGTGCAGGGGTTGCTTTGTGTGTGTGTCTGTGTGCGTGCAGGGGTTGCTTTGTGTGTGTGTGTGTGTGCGTGCAGGGGTTGCTTTGTGTGTGTGTGTGTGTGTGCAGGGGTTGCTTTGTGTGTGTGTGTGTGTGTGCGTGCAGGGGTTGCTTTGTGTGTGTGTGTGTGTGCGTGCAGGGGTTGTTTGTGTGTGTGTGTGTGTGCGTGCAGGGGTTGCTTTGTGTGTGTGTGTGTGTGTGCGTGCAGGGGTTGCTTTGTGTGTGTGTGTGTGCGTGCAGGGGTTGCTTTGTGTGTGTGTGTGTGTGTGCGTGCAGGGGTTGCTTTGTGTGTGTGTGTGTGTGCGTGCAGGGGTTGCAGTGTGTGTGTGTGTGCGTGCAGGGGTTGCTTTGTGTGTGTGTGTGTGCAGGGTGCAGGGGTTGTGTGTGTGTGTGTGGGTGCTGTGTGGTGTAGAAACACCAAACACACACACCACACACGCAGGGTTGCCAACGTGTGTGTGTGTGCGTGCAGGGGTTGCTTTGTGTGTGTCGTCCCAACAACACGACAGCTTTGCACACACACAACACACGCACGTGCAGGGGTGCTTTGTGTGTGTGTCTGTGTGCGTGAAGGGGGTGCTTTGTGTGTGTGTGTGCGTGCAGGGGTTGCTAACGTGTGTGTGTGCGTGCACACACGCACGCCCCACAACGAAACACACACCACACTGTTTGTGTGTGTGTGCGTGTGTTGTGTGTGTGTGTGCGTGCAGGTGCAGGGGTTGCTTTGTGTGTGTGTGTGTGCGTGCAGGGGTTGCTTTGTGTGTGTGTGTGTGCGTGCAGGGGTTGCTTTGTGTGTGTGTGTGTGTGCGTGCAGGGGTTGCTTTGTGTGTGTGTGTGTGTGCGTGAAGGGGTTGCTTTGTGTGTGTGTGTGTGCGTGCAGGGGTTGCTTTGTGTGTGTGTGTGTGCGTGCAGGGGTTGCTTTGTGTGTGTGTGTGTGCGTGCAGGGGTTGCTTTGTGTGTG